>NC_056737.1:729557734-729575234 GCF_019279795.1 Protopterus annectens | reverse complement strand
TGTTAGAATCTGTGGAAAAGAGGTCAGGGAGAGTAGAGTGGGTACTATCTGAGGAGAGTACTTATAGGTGTAAGTAGGGCTGGATAAAATCAATGTTGTAGCTGTGGAAGGGAGGGCCTCACTTGCACAGGAGTGCTGGTAAGGGGAAAATGTAGTTGAGCTACCTCAGAGGGTTAGAATAGCACAGTGGTGGTGTGCAACGCGCAGATGCAGGATTTAAATACCACAAAACTTAAAGTAAAATAGAAACACTGGAACTGACCATTCAACAATTGTCCCTGAGCTCTTAGCTGAATACCCTATGCCAGACAAGTTGCAACCAGTTCAGTTACTCCCACAAAGTGCAGGCAGGCCCCAGCCAACACAAGATGTCGTAGCAGGAAATACAGGAATTAACACAAATAGATATGGGTACAGCAAAACCTGTAAGCAGACAGTGCTAAAGGTGTTTAAACTATGTTAATGTCTATTTAACACAAGCAAACAGATTCACAGGTTAAATTTAACAGTAGCAAAAGAGCAAATTTGGTTAAAAAATTAACCAGTAAAAAAGCTCAAAACTGAGCCGAAGTCCAGCCGCCTTCAGTCAGACAAGTTCTAAATGCACACTCCTGCCACTAGAGTGCAGGGAACCATCTCCAGTAAAAGATGGCCTGGTTTAGTGCTCAAGTTTATACAAACAGAGCTAGATTCAGCAGGTCGGAATCTAGTCTAGTCTATACTACAGCAAATAAAGTGCACCAATTTCAGAAAAAACAGTTCAAGTAAGCAGACACAGTAAGCTGTCAACCAGCAATTCCTAGCTCAGAAGGGCAGAATCTACCCTCTCCTCCCACAAGAGTGTAGACCACAAATCTTCTTAATGTGAAATAACTAGCCTGAAGCCCAAGTGCTTAAACCAGAACTAAGACACTTAGAATAACAGACACACTAAGCCTTCAATAAGCAATTCCCAGCTTAAAAGGATGTAGGGTACATCTCCTGCCACAAGAGTGTAGACCACAAACCTTCCCAATGTAAAGCATATATGTAAATATAAATATGTATGTGTATGCACACCCATGTATATGTGTATGAATGTGTGCGCATGCGTGCCTGTGAATATGAGCGTGCGTGGTTGTTGTGTACAGTGTATGTACGTACACGCACACATTTTATATATGTGTATATGTGTACACACACGCATACATGTAAGTATATATTCAGATATACACACATACATATACATTCATATGTTTGCATGTGTACAGCCATATATAGCTGTATATATAGACATGTATAGCTATATATATATATATATATATATATATATATATATATATATATCTATATATATATATATATATATGTATATATGTATGTATATGTGTGTATGTATATATACACACATGTACATGTGTATATATACATATACGCATAAGCATATATACACATATGCATATATAGACTTGTACGTATGCGTATATAGATATACATGTGTGTGTGTGTGTATATATATATATATCTGTGTGTGTGTGTGTGTGTGTATATATATATATATATATATATATATATATATATATATATATATTTATCTATAGCAACCTTTCACAAGCACTTAATGAAATCAATAGCAGACCTACTAGCATGTCTTAATACAGGACTCCCCCTCCCTTCAACCTGTTTATGCACCAGTCCTGTACCATCATCTGCCTCTAACCCTGTCATTAATAACCCCCTACTCAACAAAATTTCATGCAGACCCCTTTCTCATTTCAGCCCATACCCACAGACGACATAAAGAAATTGCTACAAAAACTAAAACCCTGCTCCACCTCTGGTAATCTTCTACCACGCTACTTCAAACTGTCTGCCAACTCAATCGCCTACTCAGTCATTATCCGTATAAATAGGTCTTTATCCAAATCAGAAGTACCAACCACATGGAAACAATCTCACATCACCTCCATCCACAAAAGAGGCAACTGTAATGAACCATCCAAATTCACTCCTATATCCTTCTGGTCACCCATATCCATAATTCTTGAGATGTATCCATCAGCAGATAATGCAATACCTATTGCAAAACAACCTTTTAACTCATTAACCCCAAGTACCATCTCACAGCACCTCTGTGCTTACATCTGAGGGCGCTGTGAGATGGTAGTAATTGTACGCAGTTACAGCAGAGTCCCTTCCACAAGAGCATCTAACTTTACAGCTGTATTGTAGCTCCACTGTGAAAAATTATGTTGAAAAAGAACCTGAACTTTTTCTGGCACTTTCTCAACTTACTTTTCAGTGTGGAGTTACCTGATCTTTATATTTGACATTTTGGAGAAAATGGTCTGTAAATACAAGTAACCACAGTAAGGCAATTCTCCATGCATTGCAAGTGGTGGTAGCCAATCGGATTATTCCATTTCCAGTCACCACTTGCATAACACCTCCACCCTCCAATCTAAGGTTCTTATTCTACTTCTACTTCTTACCTTTTGTTGTATGTAGTAATGGTAGTCGGAAGAATAAATGTTTATCTTTGGGTTGCTTCATTTTGGTTGGGGGGGTCACAGTTCATGACCCTGTTCTAGTCAAAAACACGTCTGTCACGGAACATGTGCACAGAAGCTGAGAAGGAGGCTCGTCGTTTTGTTGCTATAGTAAGAAAAAATGGTGGTCTGATAGGGAGATGTCATTCTGATTTGAAGTAGTGCTCATTGAACAGAAGGAAACCCTGCTTCCGCGGTGTATAGTGCAGTGCAGTGCATCATTGTACACGTTATCTGGATCCGAAGAGGGAAGAAATGGCAAGTTTGTTTGATGAATATCTTAATTGTACTTTGGTGTTGCTGAAGTAATGTTATCTTAGTGTAAAAACCACCTTGACATAATCAGTTTCATCTTAAATATATTGTTATCAGTAAGTACGGGACTCCTTTGCACCTCGCTGTTGGTTTGTATTTTATATCAGGAGCGTGTTTGGAGCTATAACACGAGCACATATCATTTATTTAATATTTCTTGTTAAGCCATTTAGAATACATAAATCCTGTGTTCTTTATCCAGACTACCTGCACAAACATGACGTGCTGTTTTACTTGCTTTAATACTCATTTTACAACATTGTACAACAAGAAAGAATTTAAGAAATCAGTAGTACCCACAACAATGCTATGACTACTTGTGGCTGATGCTGAACTTCTTCCTTCTTCCCTTGTGTATTTCCGGTATTAATTTGACTGAGTAGTTCTCGTGCGTCTTTTACTACTGAGACAAATGTCTGGTTATGATTTAACAGTTCAGCAGGAACTGCACGGATAGTTAAATCCATATTTGAGTTGGCAGTGTTACTAGGGATGTTAAATAATTTCTTGGCCTTTGCTTTTGCTCACAGTACCAGAAAAGTAACTCAAACTCCAAAATGCACAAAGAACAAAATAAAAAAAACTTCAGTTATTCACAAACATTCTTCCAAGCTCAGACAAGGAAATCCAAAATAAAGATTAAGCTCTTTTGTTCAACTTCAGAGAGATCAAGTATTAAAGAGAAATCAACTGACCATGTTTCAGGTACTTATAAATGTAATACATTTAAATTTTGTAGGTATATTAGTAAAACAGTGAGTAACGTTATTTGGGCAAAATGAAACTAATTCAATGTAACATGAATAAGTATCACATCTTTTGAATTGTAATATTTTATAGTGGTATGATATTTTAATGTATAATTTGAGTATTTATTTCATTGGATATTTTGCATCATGTGACTTCTTAGATTTGTATTGATGGGAGGTTTGTAGATCTATTTATTCTGATGAAGTTCTGACTAAATAATGAATGAATGTGCTTAATCTTTATTTTAGATTTCCATATCTAGATTTGATGAGGGTACCCACGTACCTCTTCCCTACCATTTGGGGAATCATCTAGGCCCCTCATATAATCAGCTGTGGTTCCCCCTTAACACCTGCAGCAGACACATGCAGAACCTCAGTGGACATATTGGTAGCTAGCTCTGTCAGCCTCCAAATGGGCCACAGCAGAGGGAACTGACATTCTTCATCCAACTGGCAGACATCCAGTGGAGCCTGAACAGTGAAGCAGCAGAATCAATAAGTACCTTTTTGACTGTTTTCTTAAGTGATGGCTATACATCAGGGTTGAACTATGGGTATCCTAAACATCACTTTTCTAAAAACTAGAGTGTGATGACAGACTACTATGGAGTGCCTTAGGGACAAATGCCTTCGAAATATCACACTGTGTATGGTCATTACTCCACCTAGTTCCCTTCCACACACACACACACACACACTAACCTAAGTAAACCAACAAGCCCCAATAACATCCCATCCATTACAGCTAACCACTATCTACAAACTCTCACGTTTTGAATATATAGGTTTAATCCAAACAATGATGCAATAGGTGAAACAATAAAGCCACAGAGGAGGGTCAGGCGAGAAATTTTAATGATTTTAAAACAGCATCCGCTTCCAGCACAAGTCAGCACATATAAAAGTTTCAAGTTATGTTTTCGTTTGTATGTTACTTCATCAGATGTGGGCTCATTGTAAATCAACGGACTTATAAATCAAACCCCTGCTGACATAATTTAATTAATAGACCAGTAAAAAAACATTAAAACCCCTTTCAAATGTTACAGGAAACATTCATTGAAAAATTTCATAAAAATATGTATGTAAATCTTAATAAAATGTTACATATTTACGTGTGTACATTATACAAAATACTAAAACTCTAAATAAATTTATTGTTTTTCAAAACTTATTCACATATATTAAAAACGACAGGTTCCTATTTCAATGAATTTTTTCATGAGTCCCGACCATTTCTTATTTATTGACTCCATCTACTGGACAGTGTTATGAATTGCACTTTAAGAATGGTGTCTTTCGGCTTTTCCCGGTTAGGGGTCGCCAAAGCGGAACTCCGGTCTGCTAATGATTGGCAGTAGATTTTCACGAACGCCGAGGTGCCAGCTCTATGTTCAACCTTCAGCGTAGGCAAGCCCATTTCCACATGTCTTTCGAACGCCCACCAAACCGCTGGGAGGACATGCAGACTCCACACAGAAGGCACTCCCCGCACTCCAGCAGAGAATCGAACGGGAGAACCTTTTGCTGTGAGGCAACAACGCTACCACTGCACCACCACGGCATATCATTTAAAAACAGCATGAATGTTTAAAAAATAAAACCACATATTCTGTTTCCTTAAAATAACCATATTAGGTAGTGTAATAGTATAACCATATTACCCACATTTTGAATCAAAGGATTTTAAATTATTTATAGCAAAATTGAAATACAATTGCAGAATATTGAATATAAAACATGTGTGCAGACAGTATTATATAGAAAAATTAATATACTGATTGCGACTATAGGGGCCAAGGGAGGAAATATAATGAAATTTTCTATAAAATCTCATAATTTAGCTGCTCTTAATTTAAGAACCAGGGCGATAGAAATATATTCATTCAAACCTGGCCATTTATTTGCTTGCAATGTTATTTGCCACCAAAGTTCTCTATACTCTTCCTCCCATAGGCCACCTCGGCCATCAATATTTATTTTTTCAATTACATAGAAAAGGAAATTAGCCTTGGGACACTGTTTGTGTCTAAATAATGCATTTGTTTCTTTACTATTCTGTATATCGTAATTATGTTGCATATCTGGCACGTAGCCAGGTATACCACACCACTTGAATCACAATTACTAAACTCATTACTTTTTAACACTGTTTCTGTTTAATAAAGGGATGCTGTCTCTTCATAATGTATGCACATTGTTCACACCTACCACACTTGTAAGTTCCATGCCTCTTTTTACTAAACCCCTTTCTTCCTTCTTAATCACATTCTAAAAGGTTTTTCAGACAACTAGCATTTTTATACACCACTTTCAGCTGCTCTTTAGGTATCATATCTAAGTCTGTAAGAGCTAAAAACCTATTTCATTCTCTTTCTAGGATATCTCCAACACTTCTAGAACTGGCATTATACTCCAATACTAAAGCTCTATCAAACTTTTCATCTTTCGTCACCTTGGGTGCAGCTGTTGAAACACTATCAACCACAAGGATGGGATAGAATTTTCCTTTTCTTCCTTCTATTACCTCTTTTTCCACCAATTGGAGTAATTTCTCTGGATAATTTCTGTTCATAAACATCCCCTTCAATATTTTAATCACTTTGTTAAAGTCTTCTCCATTAGAGGTCATCCTACTGGATCTAATATATTGCCCTTTTACTATATTTCTTTTGTAGTGTATAGAATGTGAACTATTGTAGTGTAGCTAAGAATTACAATAAGTACTTTTCCTATAAACCTTTGAATTAAATCCTTCATGTTTCTTATAGACTTCAATGTCCAAGTAATCTAATCTGTCACCACTCATTTTGTAAGTGAATTTTAAAAAAAATCGTAGTGTTTAAATAATTCATAAAGGTCAAAGCTTCTTCTTCTGTTGCCAACCATAAAATGCAAATGTCATCCAGGAATCTTTTGTACATATTCCAACAGTGATTGTAAACCGAATCTATAACGAATTTCTCCTCCCAATGTGCTAAAACCAAGTTCGCATAAGATGGTGCACATATTGCCCCCATTGCCACCCCTTTTATTTGATGAAAGAATTCTCCTTTATAATAGATATAGTTATACTTTAAAACCATATCTAATAATTGTAAAATTAGTGTACATTCATTGTGTGTCAAAGTATTATCCTTGTAAATGATTTCTTCCAAAAAGTTTAAACCCTCGTCATGAGGGATACCGGAAAATAAATCCACAACATCTATGGTTAAAAAATTTATATTTTCTTTTTAAAATTCCTGTTTAAGACTTCTTAAGAAGTCCCAGGAATCTCTTGAAATATTTTGTCTCTCTAACCAGATACCCTTAAGCTTTGTATCAATGTATGTGGCAAGGGGCAAGGTTTTAGACCCCTCTGCATAAACAATTGGTCTCAATGGGGTGTCCTTACCATCTTTGTGCGTTGTGGGGATCCCAAAGATGGCTGGAATTCTGCATTTGTCAACTTTTAACCAATTTAGTGTTTTTTGGTCTATCAACCCATCAACCAGTATATCTTCCAAAACCAAATCTATTCTTCTATACGAGATTTTAATCTCATTTTTGGAAACACACGAATACTTATCAGTGTCCCTTAAAATTTCATTCATCTTAGCATCATATTGAAATACATCCATTAAAACAACCCCCCCCCCACCCTTGTCAGGTTTCATCACCCTTACATTACTGTTGTTTTTCAATTCAAGTAATATTTAATTCTCACCTTCATTTAAATTACTTTTATATCTTACTTTGTTAAAGGTCTGCCTGATTTCATTCTCCACTAAAATCTCCAGATTCTTAATCTGAGGGTGGAAGGGTGGGTTGAATGTACGTTTCCTCATAATGTTGGAGGAATCCAGTATTTTACCTTGTTTAAAAAACACCTGTAAATTAATTTTCCTCAAACAGTTTCACATCTAATAATGTTTTAGTTAAATCACTTTTTTAATAGGGATGTATTTAATTCCTTTTGGCAAAAGCCTAAAATAATCTTTAACAAGAACTACATCACTAAAATTATAAATACTAAAGTTATCGCTTGCAAATTTAAACGGGTTATCAGAATCCTGTTTAATAAGGTCAACCTCTCTGGGTGGGTGGCATAATTCTTAATTAATACCTCCCCCTTCTCATTCCTCCACGAAAATGTGCATGCTGTGGGTACTGTTGTTGTTGCCCCCCCCCCCCCCCCGTTCCTGAGTCTCTCAGATCTACGGAGGGGTGAGTATTCTGAATAATCATCCAAAACAGGAACATATTCTCCATCAACAGCATTCTCCTCTAAATTAACAGCCCCATTGTCTATATTTCCCATGTTCTCCCAAAATCTATGACTGTATTTAGGTACAGGGTAACTAACATCATTATTACAATCCTTCAAGTCTTTATCCATTTTCTTAATTTTTCTTTTAATAAGTTCATCACATTGCCTATCTATATCCTGTCTAATAATATCATATTTTTCTTTTTTACTTGGAATAGTGAAAATCAAATACTCTCGGATACAATCATTAAGCATTTCATTGTCTTTCAAAATATCATCTTTAACTCTATTGTTTTCCTTAATCATACACTTCAAAACATCAAGCCCACATCTGTTAAAAATATCTATTAAATGTTTATGGAAGTCACTGCCTGGGACTTCATTATTTGGATATTTGTAGATTCTAAGTCCCTTTGGCACGATACTTTCCAAAACGTATTCATTTAAATAAGTATTCTCAGTATCTAACATTTTAAATTTCAACAATAACTTTTCAAAATGCAGAGTGGTCTAAAACCTTGCCCCTTGCCAAATACATTGATACAAAGCTTAAGGCTCAATGGTTAAAGAGACAAAATATTTTAAGAGATTCCTGGGACTTAAGAAGCATTAAACAGGAACTTTACAAGGAAAATATTAATTCTTTTAACCATAGATGTTGTGGATTTATTTTCCAGTATCTCTCATGACGTGGGTTTAAGCTTTTTGGAAGAAATCATTTACAAGGATAATACTTTGACACACAATGAATGTACACTAATTTTACAATTATTAGATAAGGTTTTAAAGTATATCTATTATAAAGGAGAATTCTTTCATCAAATAAAAGGGGTGGCAATGGGGCCAATTTGTGCACCATCTTATGCGAACTTGGTTTTAGCACATTGGGAGGAGAAATTTGTTATAGATTCGGTTTATAGTCACTGTTGGAATATGTACAAAAGATTCCTGGATGACAGTTGCATTTTATGGTTGGCAACAGAAGAAGAAGCTTTGACCTTTATGAATTATTTAAACAACACTATGAGTTTTTTAAAATTCATTTATAATTTTAGTAGTGATAGATTAGAGTATTTGGACATTGAAGTCTATAAGAAAAATGAAGGATTTAATTCAAAAGTTTATAGGAAAAGTACTTATTGTAATTCTTATCTACACTACAATAGTTCACATCCTATGCACTACAAAAGAAATATAGTAAAAGGGCAATATATTAGATCCAGTAGGATGACCTCTAATGGAGAAAACTTTAACAAAGAGATTAAATATTCAAGGGGGTGTTTATGAACAGAAATTATCTGGGAAAATTACTCCAATTGGTCGAAAAAGAGGTAATAGAAGGAAGAAAAGGAAAATTCTATCCCATCCTTGTGGTTGATGGTGTTTCAACAGCTGCACCCAAGGTGACAAAAGATGAAACGTTTGATAGAGCTTTAGTATTGGAGTATAATGCCATTTCTAGAGGTGTTAGAGATATCCTAGAAAGAGAATGGAATAGGTTTTTAGCTCTTACAGACTTATATATGATACCTAAAGAGCAGCTGAAAGTGGTGTATAAAAATTTTAGTTGTCTGAAAAACCTTTTAGAATGTGATTATGAAGGAAGAAAGGGGTTTAGTAAAAAGAGGCATGGAACTTACAAGTGTGGTAGGTGTGCACAATGTGCATACATTATGAACAGAGACAGTGTCTCCTTATTAAACAGAAACATAGTATTAAAAAGTAATGAGTTTAGTAATTGTGATTCAAGTGGTGTTGTATACCTGGCTACGTGCCAGGTATGCCAAGCGTTCTATGTAGGTAAAACAGAACGTAAACTAAAGAGAAGGGTATATGAACATAATTACGATATACAAAATGGTAAAGTAACAAATACATTATTTAGACAACAAGCAGTGTCCCAAGGCTAATTTCCTTTTCTATGTAATTGAAAAAATAAATATTGATGGGCGAGGTGGCCTATGAGAGGAAAAGATAGAGTATAGAGAACTTTTGTGGCAAATAACATTGCAGGCAAATAAATAGCCAGGTTTGAATGAATATATTTCTATTGCCCCGGTTCTTAAAATAAGAGCAGCTAAATTATGAGATTTTATAGAAAATTTCATTATATTTCCTCCCTTGGCCCCTATAGTCGCAATCAATATCTTAATTATTTTTTTCTATATAATATTGTCTGCAAACGTTTTATGTTCAATATTCTGCAATTGTGTTTCAATTTTATTATAATTTAAAATCCTTCGATTCAAAATGTGGGTAATATGTTTATTCTATTACACTACCTAATATGGGTATTTTAATATGTGGTTTTATTTTTTAAACGTTCGTGCTATTTTTAAATGATTTTCTTCAAGTGCAATTCATCACACTGTCCAGTAGATGGAGTCAATAAATAAGAAATGGTTGGACTCATGAAAAAAATTCATTGGGATAGGAACCTGTCATTTTTTAATATATGTGAATAAGTTTTGAAAAACAATAAATTTATTTAGAGTTTTAGTATTTTGTATAATGTACACACATGTAAATATGTAACATTTTATTGAGATTTACATACATATTTTTATGAACTTTTTAATGAACTTTTTCAATGAATGTTTCCTGTAACATTTGAAAGGGGTTTTAATGTTTTTTTACTGGTCTATTAATTAAATGATGTCAGCAGTGGTTTGATTTATAAGTCCATTGATTTACAATGAGCCCACATCTGGTGATGTAACATACAAATGAAAACATAACTTGAAACTTTTATATGTGCTGACTTGTGTTGGAAGCGGATGCTGTTTTAAAATCATTAAAATTTCTCGCCTGACCCTCCTCTGTGGCTTTATTGTTTCACCTATTGCATTGTTTTTTGGATTACTAGTCACATTGGTGCTTTTTGGTGATTTTCATTGGTTTTTGGTCAATATATAGGTTTACTTTTAATAATTCCCCAGCCACCTCTGTCATGAAACACTAAATGGATTCAGGTAACCAGGGCCACAGTCAGGACATCAGCTTATTTTATAAAACTGTAATGGAAATTTTCTGCATATATGCACATATCACTATTAATTTTTTAAGCCATTTAAATTGCACATGTATGCTGCTTTTGTACTGATAGAATATCTGTATTCTACTACTGATTAACTTATGAAGCTTTTTTCATTATGCCCCTTGAGACTGGAGGCTAAATGGGTTGTGGCTGGAGAAAGTAAGTTAACAAGGCAGTCACACTTGCAGTTTCTCATATGGTTGTACATTGGTTCATAGGTAATAAACAGGCTAACAACTCCAAAGGGCCTTTTTATGCCTAGCCATGTTTCCCAAATGTATTTGGCATGTTTTAGTACCACTAATTTTATCTGCGGTATATTCTGGGTATTGGTTTTGAGCATTTACAAGCTTCCCCTTTCTAATAGGGACACAGGTGGCAGACCAGGTAGATTTATGATTTCCCATGTATTGATCCAAGTTGCACTTGAATAAGTGTAGGGAAGCACTCCGCTTCACATGGATGGAAAGCCTGTTCCCTGAGAAGGAGTAGTTTCTGAGAAACGTATGTGTCCCTCCAACATGTCTTGTTTGTTACAGATTAGGTTTAGGTCCCTAGATCTGGTATTTCTAATGCAATTTGTTTTGCAGCTGTGAAACATGTCCATAAGGTTTAGATCAGAGGGTGTTTTGAAGGCCAGGCATAGCTTCACCTCTCAGCAGTCATTAGGAGACAACGTACAAGGATAAAGCTTTGAGGTGGTCAGTGTTCGACATGTTGTCTATGCCATGTATTCTTTTTGTGAGGAAACCTCTTTGGACACTCTGGTTGTTGCATCTGCCTAGCCAGGTACATACTGAAATGGGCATTGTACTCACTGACTTGTCTAGTAAGGGCAGATTGTAACAGAGCAATGAAATCTTTGGACCTAGACACCATATCCATACTTATAAGTTGTGCAACATAAAATGATTTCCTTACTATAGCAGGTATGTGATGGTTAAAGGCCAAGTGACCATCTACATGCATTCCCAAATCGCTGACCACAGGGCGGTTCTTAGAAGTGCATTATCAATGTAGTAATTTCCAGGGCTGGTTAACTTTCAGAAAATACTATTATTCTTTAAGTTTTAGACAATTCTGGCACCAGTTATTAGTCTGTGTCAGACCTTCTTGAAGGATGTTTATCTTTGGGGGATTCTATGGTTGCACCTATTTTGCAGTCATCTTTGAACTTGGTCAACCAGAGGACTTTGAGTGGCCCTGATTTTAGAGATGTATATGTCAAAAAAGGAATGGTCCCAGTGCCGAGTCTTGGGAGATTACAGTAGTGACGGGCCTTTTTGCTTATCCTAAATTTGTGTCCTGTGTGTGAGCCCGCTGAATATCCTGCAGGTGGCATAGAGGTTTATACCTAATTTTGTGTGTTTGTGTACATTACCTGTGTGGAGTATTGTGTTTATTACTTTGGTTAGGATATAGGTAGGTAGTATGCACCATTTTGCCCTCTTCCATTGCTTTTGGTGACCTTCTCAAAAAAAGTCCACCAAGTTGAGTAGACACTATCTGCCCTTGATGTAACCAAACAGGGTTGTATCCAGTGTCTAAAGGTTTCCTATTTATTTATCATGTCCATAATTATTCTTTCTATGGCTTTACATATGAGACTAATCAGGCTGATTTGTTATTAGTTTCCTGGGTCTGTGGATGGCCTGACTTTGTGCAAGGGATAACAGTTGCCTTTCTCCTTAAATTTAGCACAAAGCTTGGACTGACTAGTTCTTCTGGTGGTCCTGTTATGTCATGTTTAATGCTATTAAGAAGGCATACGTAATTATCAGTGTGTGCATGTGCTTTTAATCTACAGTTATGGCAGGATTTCATTTGTGAATGTGGAGATTTTCTGCCTGCTATTCTTGGTATTTTATGACTTTGTCTCGTAACTAATCACTTGGTATAGAAATTTCAATGGTCTAAGCAACTTTTGTCTAATTTCCTGGATTACTATAGCTGGTTTTCTTGCATCTAGTTTTTGGACTGTTGGTAATGGGAGATTCCATGTGATATAAACTTCATCATTCTCTATAATGAAAACAAAAATGAAATAGGAAACTAGGCCCCACACAAATAGTTAATAAATTAAGCACATTTGTCCGAAAATACAAAGAACTTAAGAATAACTACTAAATCTAAAATCACAGTATAAATACCCACTTCAAGTAACAAAACCCCCTTCTCTGAATTAACATTTCCAAGACAACTGAAATAATCACATGACATCATTCTTATAAAGGTTACATATAAAAAACAATCAGAATGTATAAGAACACTACTTGTTGTACACAAAATTACAAATGCAAATATGCTGTAAACTAACCTCAGTATAATAACATATACAGTAAAACATACAGAGCAAAACACTACATCTATAAAAAAATAAGCTTCCTTTAACCACAAGACACTATTTAGGGACATTGCATCATTCAGACTAGGCTTAACTGTGGCTTTAGTTTTTGAAGTGGGTAATTATACTGTGATTTTAGATTTAGTAGGTTTTCTGACGAAGTCCTTTGTATTTTCGGATGAAAACACTTAATTTATTAAATATTTGTTTGGAGCCTGGTTGCCTACTTCATTTTTGCTGTTATTTGTTGGAGTTTTTTCTTTTTAGTTCTCAGTTCATCATTCTCTATAATGTCTTGTGGCTTATGTTTCTGGTGCTTCTCAACCATGCCATTATTGCAGTGCTTGCATAATACCCAGTGCAGCAGTCTTGCCACATTATGCCTTTCAGTATACAGGCCCTCTGCCATTACTGTATCACACACAACAACAAGATGTGCATTGGTTTCTGTTCTTTTTTACAGAGCCTGCATTTGACTGTTTTTTCCCACATATTCAGTGGACTTTGTGAACCAATGTGTAAATAGTCCACTATCCTTGGCCGCCATTATTAACTTTTATTTATTTATTTTTTTATTTTAATTCACCTGTCCTTAACCATTCCAGCATCACGTCCTGATTGATATGTAGTTCAGGATTTGTCTGTATTTGTCAGAATATGTATGTCTTTTCCACATTTTCTCCTCCTCGTATTCTTCCTTTTGTTTTTTGGCACATTCTGTTTGATTTTTTTCTACTTGTAGTAGGCAGAATAAAGTGGTAAGAAGGGAGAGTGCTGCATTGTTCTGAAACAAAGTCTTAGTAATTTTGCAATTATATCTTCAGACATATGACTTTCCCAATAAGCAAATGTTAAATAAATTAAAACTATATTATTCCATATGAACAGGTATAGGGATTGACACTACCTCTAAGGGGGTATCCAGCTGTCTGGGGCAAAAAATGCTCATAGAATGATATGCGACTGCAGAAGAGTAGTATACTTTGCTTTTATCACAAGCCATGGGAGGTCAGAGGGTTATGATCTCTTATCAGATAGCTTTACTCTGGAGAATTTATATTGCATTCTGTCGAACCTCTGTGAAAGTGAGCAAGCTTATTCTGAATTATACTGGGGTTGTAGGTAGGCATAATGGTCTTTAGTTTGCAAACACAAGATGTGGGTTTTGATTGTTATACAGATAACCGGCTGGATTTGAAATCACCCACAGGGACAATTAGCCTAGTACTAATCAATGAACCTATGCAAGTCTAGAAGTCATATATATATATATATATATATATATATATATATATATATATATATATATATATATACACACACACACACACACACACACACACGTTACTTTTGTTTTGGATGGATAGTGGTTGATCCGTGGCACACAGTGCTTTGTAGACGGTTGTAGAGCAACAGTTATATTCTGTGAGTCAGGCAGAAGAGTCTCATCCAGCAAAGGTTTTGCAGCTGGCGGTGCAAGAGATATGGTCCTACATATTGAACTCAACTCAAATGGGTGGTGTGTGGAAATTTCCTACTCAGGTGTGGTGCTCACAGGTGTTATATGGTGTCCTGCGTCCCTTTATATGGGAAATAAGTCATGGTTTTTGCAAGTTACAACAATTATGAGAATCTATATAGCTTCCAAATGTAAATCCCCTGAAAACTTTGAGTATTGATGGATGGATCACATGGGTAAAGGTCACCACTCTAATAACCCAAAAGGCCCATAAGATAGATGTATTTGACAAATTAACCAGAGATGCTATGGCTCAGTAATATCTAAGTGTTATACTATTCTTACTGAATTACTCTGGTCTTCTCCTAGCAGATGCTAATGTCTCTGTTATATAACACCTGCACAAGGTAATATAATGGCTACCTATTCAATAGGTTATGTGCAGCATTTATCACTTGTGTCTGCGCATGCAGAACTTTGTAGTAATGAAAATGCATGTTGTTATCACGTTAACAAATGCAGTTATAATATAGCACTGAGTCATATCAACTTTCAGGTAAAACTGTCAGCAGCTATCACTGTTACACGCATAAGTAGAAGTCGTTATCACATTCATGAGTGCACACGCCAAATTTGGGCTTTTGTCTACATGGAGTCAATTCAAGCCTCCTCACCCCCACCAGTTTCTTCCTGTCAATTAAAATTTGTTTGCACAGTACAGTACCCTTTATGGTCATATGTTTCATATTTTTGTGAACTACTGCAATTAAACAATGTAGTAATTTCCAGTATCATACAGTTAGTCCTTAAAGCATGGTAAAATAACTGTGTGCGTGGGCTGTACAGATATCAGTTTGTTTAGGACTTAGGTTATGAAAGTTATTCCATTTGTTAATATTTTGGCAAATAAATTTGCTAGAGAAATTATCATTGTGCTAAGTAATGCCTCATTTTGAAGACCGTATCAGTACGTGCAACATGGTAAAAAAGTCTGTCTTCTGTAGACGTACAGATATCACACTTTTTAATGCTAAGGTTATGAAAATTGATATTTTTTTCATACTTTAGTGAATGACTTTGCTAAAGAAAGATGTCAACGTGCTAAGTAATACCTCATTTTGAAGACTGTATCAGTATGTACAACATGGTAAAAGAACTGTCTGTATGCTGTACAGATATCACAGGTTATGACTCAGGTTCTGGAAATTATGATTTTCTTTTTATATTTTGGTAAATAATTTGCTAGGGAGCATGTAATTTTGGTAAGTGATACCTCATTTTGAAGACAGTGTTAGTCCTTAAATCATGATAAAAGAACTGTCTGTATGCTGTATACGTACAGATATTAGTTTTTGTAGGACTAAGGTTATGAAAAAATTTTTTCATATTATGGTAAATAACTTTGCAAGGGATCATGTCAATGCACTCATTTTGAAGATGGTATTAATAGTTACCATTTGGTAAAAGAATTGTGTCTATGCTGTACACATAACAGTTTTAGTCTTGTAAGATTACGAAAATGATGTATTTGTTGTTGTCTTTCGGCTTTTCCCTGTTAGGGGTCGCCACAGCGGAACTCCGGTCCGCTAATGATTGGTAGTAGATTTTTACGTGCAGAGTTGCCAGCCCTGACGCACAACTTTCAACGAAGGTAAGCCCATTCACGCATGTCTCCATACACAAGACGCTCTAGCTGAGAATCGAACAGGACAATGTCTTACTGTGAGGCGACAACGCTACCGCAGCACCACCACCACAGTTAATATTTCTATTATAAGGGAACATGGTGACAACACAAATGCACCAATTTGACGCTGACATTGAGCCACACAATTTGTACACTGATATGTAATCTGTCTGTTACAGGTGGAGATAGTATGCTTTGTTTATTTATCAGTTATGAGAAATATTTCTGTGAATATATTTGTAAAGGAGCATCACACAGTAATGGTTAAGGTATCATATTAAAGCTGACATTCATACAAAGAAATTAATTACAAATTGTATGGGTGTACATAGTACATTCACCAAGATATTGTGATTTGTTTTACCAAAAAGGTAAAAAATATGCACAATATCAGCATTCCTTGGCAAATATTTAATAATGACTTAGATACACACTATCAACATTTACAGTGTTGGAAAGGTCAGGGTCTGCTGAACAAGTTTCGCATTTGCATTTTTAGTCTAGCTCTTATGGTTAGAGTTATGACCATTTGTTTTGTGTATGGTATTACAAATGGATTATCTGAAAATGAGCTCCGGCTGCACTATTGTTCCTATGGTGGAAGAAAGCAAGCAACATTTTCTGAGCTGCTCCGGAATGAATGAGTTAACTCAAACCCAACATTGTTTCCGACCCAGCCACAGCACAGCTACAGCCCTATTATCCTTTACAGATACTGTGAACAAGGCCCGAGATGCAGGATACTATAGAATCTCAGGATTCCTTGACCTCTCTAAGGCCTTTGAGATGGTCTTTCTCCCCCTACTACTGATCACACTGTTTAACTTAGGCTTCACACATAACACAGTAAAATGGTTTCAGAGCTACCGCAATTATCGTAAACAAGCAGGGAAGTGGTCCAATGAATTGTCACCCATTCTCCACAACCCTACTGGATTCCCTTCAGGTTTCATCCTTGGACCCCTACTCTTAAACATTTTCACTAACAACCTTCACACTTCCTCCCACCTTTGAAGCCTCATTCAATACGCTAATTCCGCCATCATCTGTACCGCTCAGTCACTACCAGAACTGCTTTCAAAAACTCAAATGTCCTTTACTGCAGTCGAACCCTGGCTAAAAAATG